>NW_026877527.1:0-21978 GCF_032173495.1 Musca vetustissima
TCGGATAAATGTCCCCAATGGTGAAGAACATAGTAACCGATCTCTGCATCTAGCCTTGCACCTTTATTAATAATTCTCAAAATGAAGAAATATTTATTGTATTCCGAAATTTAAAAGCTAATCATATATCTACTATTGGTTCTAGACATTTAAAGGAGCAGTGTATACATGCAAATATGATTTTGTCCTTGTCAACAACAAATGACATTCTGACAATTAAATTCTATTGCTTTGATTCTCAACATTTCAACCAAATTTATTTTTATTACCAACTTTTAATTTGTTTTCAAAATTTATAAATATTCTCAAATAATACACAATGCCAAAAGAACTTTTATGTTTTGTTTGTGATTGAAATTAAAAGTAATATTTTTGTATATTTTAAAAATTTTGAATGCAATTTCAAGTTTGGAAATTAGGCAATTGTTATTGCAACATTGTTCTATGTTCAATCTAAACACAAATGTTCCTATTCAAATGCATAAGACATTCATACGGAACGAATGGCAATGATAATTGCTTAAATACAGATTGATTTGAAAAATTGTTCTTGGCAATGCCAAAACTAACTTGCCAAGAAAGCTACGAATGGCAAAATGTAAAAATTATTATAAAAATTGGGTCAATTTTAAATTTTATTTGACTTTGTCTTAGCTATGTTGCATACGAAAGAATAACTTTGCAAATATATGGGCAAGTGTGTGTTTGTGTGCATGAATGTTTGAATTGCAACGCCCGATTTGAATATAGACTCTATCTTTAGATGGTCATATTCGTTCGGTTTATAGAACTCATAAAAATGTCGGATATTTTAACGATAGTCATGCTTTGGTATGTTGTCGTGTTGTGGTTGGTGGCAGTGGCATGACCGTCATACAGATTGCAAATATGCATGTAGTTCCTATCTACCACCACCTCCTTCCTGTTATATGTCTGTCTGTCCATTTGACTACTCAGCCACATGTTGAGTAGCCAAAAAAAATGTAAAAAAAACTAATTTCAAATATGAAAAGCCTCAATACACAAATTGTTAAAACTACTTTATAAACAAATATTAGCCATTGTTGTTGGTTTTATTGTTAAATTGGTATATTCAAATCAAATCAAGTTTACCTGACTCGGTCGGTCGGCCGGATGACTGGCTGGTCTGACTTGCGGTTTACACGATGTTTGGTTACCCAGACAATTGAATTAGAATAATTTTCATTTTAGACAAACGTCAAAATAGTTTCGTTTTCAATTTCGATTGTTATTTGAATAGAATAGAGAAAAAGTGAATTGGCAAAAATTAAAATTGATTGTAAATCGTTATGATTCTTTTCATAGCGTTTTTTTTTTTGTGGGTAAAGATTTGGTTTGTGGTTACAGCCACTGTTGAGCATAATGACTATTTAATTTGAATATCAATATTTTTTTTAGAAAGGTTTGAAGGTATTCGTTTGGGGTCATGTACATATGAATAAATTGAATTCCTTTGTAATGAAATCATGCTCCATTTTTTCTTATGATCGTATTTAGGTTTACAGTCCTAATTGTTTTTTTTTAAATGCTTTCCTTTGGAAGTAATTAAGGCCAATTTAATATATTTCAAGTATTTGAAATTTAGGTAGGAACATATTCGAATAATATGTACTATTTGAAAATTTGCAACAAATTGGTAAATCGAAAGAAATCGGAATTCGAAATGTAAATCACTCCAAATTGTCTGAAACTAATTTGGCAAAAGGAAAATTGTGTCTAAACTCTATATTTCGATGTGGCACATTTTTATACCCTCCACCATAGTATGGAGGGTATATTAATTTTGTCATTCCGTTTGTAACTCATTGAAATAATTTCCGACCCTATAAAGTATATATTTTCTTGATCAGGGTAAAATTCTAAGACGATCTAGCCATGTCCGTCTGTCTGTCCATCCGTCCGTCTGTTGTAATCTTCTGAAGGAATTGAGATAGGGTGCTGAAATTTTGCATAGGTTTGTCTTTTGTCTGCAGGCAGGTCAAGTTCGAAGATGGGATATATCGGTCCACGTTTAGGTATATCTCCCATATAACAGTACCTCCCAATTTTCGGTATTTTGGGGTTCTTGGGGGCGTTTTTCAACCGAATACGCTGAAATTTGATACATTGAGTTCTTATTGACTACTAAATGTCTCCACAAAAAATTATAAATATTGGTCAACTTTTTCCCCAAATAACGGTACCTCCTAATTTTCAGTATTTTGGGGGTTTTGATCCTATTTTTCCACCGAATTGGCTGTAATTTAGTATTTTGAGTTCTTAATAGGTACCAAATCTCTCCACAAAAAATGATAAACATAGGTCAATTTTTTCGGATAGCCCCATATAAAGGTACCCCTAATTTTCGGTATTTTGGGGTTCTTGAGCGCGTTTTTAAACCGAATTCGCTGCAGTTTGGTATTTTGTAGTCGTATATGGTAACAAATCGCCCTACCAAAAATTTTTAATATTTGCCCCCTTTGGTCTCGTCCCCATATAACCCCCTTTTTATACCCTCCACCATAGTATGGAGGGTATTTTTTTTCCGTTTGTAACTCATCGAGATAATCATTTCCGACCCTGTAAAGTATGTATATTCTTGATCAGCGTAAAATTCTATGACGATATAGCCATGTCGGCCTGTCCGTCTGTCTGTTGTAATCACTCTAGCGTCTAAACGAATTGAGATAGATCGCCAAAATTTTGCATGGAGTCGTCTTTTGTCTGCAGGCAGGTCAAGTTCGAAGATGGGCTTTATCGGTCCACATTTAGGCATAGCTCCCATATAAGGGTATCCGCCAATTTTCGGTATTTTGGGGTTCTTGAGCGCGTTTTTCAACCGAATTCGTTGAAATTTGCTACGTTGGGTTATTATTGGATACTAAATGTCTCCATAAAATATAAATAAATGTCTAAATGTCTCCATAATATATAAATATAGATCCACTGTTTCTGGTAGCCCCCATATAACGGCACCTCCTAATTTTCACTATTTTGGGGATTTTGATCGAATTTTTCCGCCGAATTAGATGTAATTTAGTATTTTGAGTTCTTAATAGGTACTTAACCTCTCCACAAAAAATTATGAATATAGGTCCATTTTTTTGGATAGCCCCCATATAAGGGTACCTCCAATTTTCGGTATTTTGGGGTTCTTGAGCGCGTTTTTCAACCGAATTTGCTGCAACTTGGTATTATGTAGTCGTATATGGTAAAAAATCTCTTTACCAAAAATTATTAATATTCGCCCCCTTTTTGGGTTAGTCCCCATATAACCCCCTTTTTATATTAAAATAGTTATATGATTTATTCCGCGTTTTGAGTTTGGTTCTAAGACTCTGTTGTAATCATTTCATCATGCGGATGAGATAAAAAATTAGAACGTTATGTTCGATAATGAACTATAGCCACATTTAGGCCTAGCCCCTGTGTGAAGGTTCCAGAAGAAGTGGACCGATATTCCCCATCTTCGAATTTGAACTAAGTTTGAATGAAATTAAATTTTCTGAAACGTATTTGGTCCAAAGAAACATGGGGTCTAGAACCAATATTTCGATGAGACAAATTTTCACGGTGTTAAAGTGTATACACCCTCATCAGCCATAAGGCTGAGGGTATAATTATCCATTAAAAATTTCTGAAATTTGTATTATGGTTCACATAACCCGTTTTTATAGATCAACTTTTTGGTATGTTCCCTATATTTTCATTTCTAGTACCTGTCAGTGTATCTATGGCGGAGAGTATCCAAAGTGCGGCCCGGCTTTTTTACTTGTTTTATATTAAAATACTTATTTGATTTTTTCCGTGTTTGGGTGTGGTTCTAAGACTTATTATAACCTTATATATATATACCTTATATATATATATATATATATTTAGAACCATAATCGGTTTGTAGAAATGTCGGTATATGTACTCTTTTTGGTATATTCCCTATGTTTTTATTTCAAGTACCTGTCAGTATATATATGGTGGAGGGTATCCAAAATTCGGCCCGGCCGAACTTAACGCTTTTTCGCTTATTACTATATAAAAGTGTTTATACCCTCATTAGCCATAAGGCTGAAGGTACAAAAAATTTTACACTTTAACAGCAAGGCGTCTGTTTAATGCGGATTTGGTTCAAAGAAACCAATATTTCGATAAGTCATATTTATACCCTTCCCCACACTGTGATACATAAAGTTTGAAGCAGCTCATTTGTTTTGCCCCAGGACGAACCCTATTGAAATTGGGAATAATCGGTTAGATATAGCTCCCATATATAGTTTCGTCCGATTTCATGTAAATGGTGCACCAAAGTCGCTATATATCTTTCGATTTGTACAAATTTTGGTACTAAATTAAGACCACAATGATGAGTGTTAAGTTTCGTTAAAATTGGTTTAAATTTAGATATAGCTCCCATATATATATATATATATATCAGATTTCGATGTCGCTCCCATATATATGTTTCTACCGATTTTAACTAAACTGCTAAGTTTCGTGAAAATTGGTTCAGATATAGTTCCAGAAAGTCATAAAGATCACATATTCAAGTTCGTTCAATTTCTCGTCAACGTTCTTTTGAAAAGGCAGAGTCTGGTATCATATAGTCGGCCCAGTCCGTCTTTACCACTTTATATGTGGGGGCTAATGCCAAAAATTGAACGACGTTAGTATCTAGGTAGGAAGATAAATGATAACACATAGCGGTGTCGATTTACATATCACTCTCATACATAGTTTTGCTCGATTTTATAAATTGGTACATCATAGACCCCATGTCTGCACGATTGACATGCAATTTTTCGTATCATTGAAAATGACATGTTTATGGATTGATTGAAATGTCAAAAAACTGCCACTTTGGCGAAAAAACAAGAAAGTGAATGGCATCCGTATATTTCACTTCATGTGGAAGATTAAATGGGACCAAAATAATACCTTTATTTTGGGGCTATGCAACTCACGAACGAAAAAAGGAGCCTGAATCCAGAATTACGGTCACTTATGTTAAAATTTGTGGCTTATAGCGAAAATGAAGCGGTACCGTTATAGAACTACTATATATAAAACCAGTAAGAAAGGTTCAAAAGTCGGACGGGAACGGGCTTATGACACCCTTCACTAGTTTGGGTACATACAAGATATATTGTATCCTATAGATGGAACAGACATATCATATTTGGAGGACCATTGACGTATAATCGAACGAAATTAAATATGTGATCTACATATTATTTGAACCAATTTAAATTCGGATCAGAGACATGTTAATTATTTGCTGCACAATTTGCATGAACTGAGTCGAAAGTATATATACGTTATATCTGCATCTTAATATATTTTACAAAAACAAATATACTTTATTATATGGTACGTTGTGCACAAAATTGTCCCAATCGGACAATCTTTAGTTATTTCGTACACCATATAGACGAAATCGGATGAAAATATATATGGAAGCTCCTCTGAGCACCATTTACTAAAAACGACGAAATATATATGGGAGCTATGTCTTTATTTGAACAAAACTTCGCATACATCAATTTGTACCTAATCCAGTATGGGAACTATATCTAAATCTGAACGTACTTTAACAAAAACAAAACAAGTCTTTCTAGACTCAATTCAACATGGTAAACAAAATTTCGTACAAATCGAACAGGATCTACTGTGAACTATTTACATAATATCGGGCGAATGTATATATGGGAGATATATCTAAATCTGAACCGATTTCAACAAACCTTAACACTCACCATTCTTGAAATAAATTGTAGAAATCGAACAAATATAGGCTCTTTGGTACGCCTCTTTTATTAATCGGATAACATCATGTATGGGAGCTATATCTAAATCTGAACCGATTTAAACAAAACTTAACACACAACACTCTATACTCAATTGAACGCTATGTGCAATTTTTGTCGTAATCGAACAAACCGTGGGAGTTTGGTGCACCATTTACCTAAAATCGGACGAAACCGTTTTAAATAACACTACGCATACATCAATCTGTACGTTCCTTGATACGGTATGTAAAACTGGTGGTCAGATGCTGGTAAGGAGCATGCACCTGATTAGTATAATTTGGCTAGAGGAATGCATGCTCAATAATTGGAACCTCAACATCCTGTGTCCACTGCACAAAAAGGGGGACAAGACGATATGTGCCAACTATAGAGGAATAGCCTCCATCCCATCCCATATAAAGTGCTACCCAGCGTGCTGTGTGAACGACTGAAGCCAATGGTTAATGACATTATTGGACCATACCAATGCGGCTTCAGGCCTGCAAATCCACCATGGACCAAGCTGATGGTATCAACGCGCATGACGTCCAGTAGACTCGGACCAACTGTGGAACTTGAGAACTACAGCTTCGAGATAGTCAAAGATTTTATATACCTTGGTACCGCTATAAATAAAACGAATGACATCAGTTTTGAAATTCGGAGAAGGATAGTGTTGGCCAACAGATGCTACTCTCGCTATGCTATCTCTCGCCAGACTAAACTCACACTCTACAAGACGCTGATACTACCCGTACTGTTATATGGATCTGAAGCATGGGTACTTACGCAAGCATCTCTTGGAGTGTTTGAAAGAAAAATTCTCCGAAAGATCTATGGGCCGATCTGCGTTGACGTTGAATATCACCGTCGAATTGTTAGACGTATAGAGCTGCAGCGACTACGTTGGCTAGGTCATGTTGTGGGAATGGATGAAGATGCCCCAGCCCAAAGGGGAAGTGCACGAATTAGATGAAAACACAAACAGAACAGAGTCAGAAGATAGAAAAATAAAATATTGTTGGGAATTATCCCATTAGCTATGTTATCAGGGCATACATATATGTTTATAAATCGATTATACTATTTAAATAGAGTTATATAAATTACTTTACTTTTTAATTCACTATCCCCCATATTAGTAATATTTCCTTCCAAAAACGAAATTAAAACATATCATAACTCATAAAAATATATTAAAATTTCAAAGTACCCCCCACATGTTTATCGTTTTACAAATTTTACTATGAATTACAAGCAAAACTAAATTCTTCTTCTTTTAATAAAAACTTCATATAAATTAAAGTGCATGATAGATAGCAGAGAGGGGCGAAGATGAAAAGAAACAAATGAATAAAAAAATTATTATATTAAAAGTGACACATCATTTAGCGGCACTTTGATACCCTTTTTAGCGGCAATGTGCGGCATTCAACAAACGAAAACGATGTTAACATCATCAAAACTGAACAAAAACAAATTTCTTTTGAACGTTTAATAAACGTTCTCGCACTGCACTACGAAGCCTGCCGAGTGGCGGAATGGCGAGCAGGCAGGCAGGCAGGCAACATGCGGTGGTTTGAATATGTAAATGTGTCGAGGCTATATAGAAACTCATGTCATGAAACTCGCCGCAATCATAACCACACATACAAATATGTTCGGAGTCTGAAATTAAGCCAAAACATACGTAAGGATATTCCATAGAATAGAACTCACAAACTCAGTCATATAAAATAATAACCTTTAGGGGTATCTGAGGCAAAATATCATCAACACAGCGTTCATCTCGACGTCATCAACAGGAATGATAGCGTTGAGCGCGTTGTAAGTACAACAGCAACAACAACAATGATAATAACGACAAAAACCACACAACAGCGAATGTGATTATGACGAGTGTAGTAGATTTGTTTTTTTTTTTTTTTTTGTACAAAATATTGTGAAGTGCTGTAAGTATGGCTAACTTTGTGCGTCATAATATTTCCTATTGTGAGGGACGAGGGGAAATATGAGATTGCACTTTGCGCCATGCCGGGCGAAGATCATCATCATCAGTATTGTTCTTTTACAACTGGTTGTAAAAACACTGTGAAGGTTATGCAGAAAACAGGGGTGGTTTCAGTAAAGGGGCTTGAATTAAAAATCCGGGCCGATTATACGATACCCTTTACCACTTTGGCTATATTCAAGAGATGCATCCTGACAGACCTCGCATTTTTGAAGGACCATTGACATGACATTGGACTACTTTACATATATGATCTGTGTCTATATGTGAACAGAACGCTGTTGAAGATATAATCTCCAATTCATCCACAATCATCAGTTCATTATTTCGTGCCCCCTTTAATTCTTTGGTGCACAAGTTGCGAAAAATCGGACGAACATATATATGGGACCTATATATAAATCTGAACCGATTTCAATAAAACTTGAAATACTTTATGCTATCAACACTTCAGTTCGTTGTGCAAAATTTCGTGCCAATCGGATTAAATGTGACTCTTTGGTGCACCATTTGCTAAAAAATCGGATAAAGGGTAAAAAACAGTCGCGAAATTAGGGCTGTATAATTTGAATATATAATTGACAATACAGGCCTCTATATATTTCTGGTATTATAAAAAACCAGTTAAAATGCCGATATATTTAGACGGGCCGAACTTTTTATACATTTCACCATGAAATACTTAAAATCTATCGGAATTTTCATGTGAAGGCAATGTACTTAAAATACCAAACAATGAGGTGTACTATTATGTGGGAATTATAAGGTATGATTAAATAGGCTACCTATGATATGTTATCTAATAATATTCTACCTAATGAGAACCCAAAATACCAAACTACTGCCCATTCCGGTCAAATCGTATCGAAAGCCCATAAAAAGCTACCGGATTACTAGCCTACGTTTTTGCATAAGCCCTAATTAAAGCTACACACAAACTTTGGTACGGCAAAAATGTGTGTTTCTTTGGGCCAAATACGTTTAAGACAATTTAGAGTCGATTTACAAATGTCCGTCTGGCCGACTGGGGCGCACGATAACACTCGAAGGTAGTCATATAAACTTTGCACATCATAATGTTCCTACCAACCTTAGTTTAAGGTCGAAGATGTGGCATGTCGGTCCACTCCTCCTGATACATTTTGTGTTGGACATTTTCCCTAAGACTTTGAAAATACCTTATCGTTTCATTAGACCTATGTAAAAATATGGACACACAAAATGGTCAACATTTTGCTGAAAATTAATTTTATATTATCATTCGAACGAACTATGCGATTTGAACCAAACTTTGAAAGATCTATAATATTTACCAAGCCTAGATCAAGTCAAGGTTTGGACCCAAGGGTCCAGATTTTTAATATTTATAAATCCAATAGCAGGCGAATGCAATGTCAGATTTGATCCAAGTTGTGTACATCGTAACATTTCTTTTTAAGCAGAAGTTATGTTCGAAGATAGGGAATACCTGATATCTGCCCCACAATAATCTACCTATAGGCCAGCCTCTTCTTGTAACTCTCCAAAATGATCCACTCTATGATAAATACCTTATATAAAGCGTATAATAAAACCCATGTAAATCATAGACTGAGGGTATATATCTGTCGGAAACACTGACACTTTTTTACTTTTCTTTTTTGGTTCGAAATATCTTTCGATTTTTGGGTAATTTGACTGAGCGTATTTTCCAAACGAAGTGATCAACCGTGACCTTGGAGGGTAAATAATTTATGCAGACAATTTTCATTTTCAATATACGTAAATTTTTCTACGCAACCCCATACAAAGGTCATTCGTCATTTTCAAGGTCTGAGTCCAAGTTTCCAATCTGAGTATCGGTAGTTTGGTAATCCTTCTTTCAGAAATTTACTATGTCATAACCAGTATTTAAAAGTGCAAATCGATTTTAAGTTAGTACCAATACCATCCACCCCTCCATGCGTAGACTACTTCGACAGCAGTACAGATAGTCCAACGAGCCAAAGAAACATAACTCAACAATCACTGCCCGAAGCAACCAGTGCTGTGAGCATGAAGCCAAAGATATACAACATTTATACGATTCCGATGCGGTTCGATCTTTTTTCAGTTCACTCCTCAAAATGAACAAGGCCATTCATTCAGTTTCATTTCCCTCAAATGGGTAATTGGAACACGTCAGGACTTCGGTGAATAAATGGGAAAATGCAAACAAATGTAACTATGTGAACGGGAGAAAAAATGAACAGCAGAAGCAGAAGGAATTAGACGAACAAAAAAGTGGACCTAGTTCCGATCGTTCCTTTTGCAGAATAGTTAATTTGAACTTGTGTTCCGGAACGATTAAACTATTATAAAACATTATCATACTTTGATTCGTTTCGACCGAATCTTGCATCGATCGTTAGTGTCAATGTTAAATAGAACTTCGGATCGTAGACTCGCCCTATATACGAAGTGACAGATATAGGCTTCCCGTTGTTGTAACTAAAATATAACAAGGGCATATTATGTTTTGACTGGTTCGGGCTCCTCTGTATCAAAATTCAGGAGGGTTGGGCTTATTATGTTTTGTCTGGTTGCAGCATCTCCGGGCTGCATCGGTAGGGAATTCGGAGAGAGGTGCGAACCTATGCTGGGTAGTTCAAACACTATCGTGTGGTCCTGGTCAACATGCTGGGCGTGTGTTGGGCACCAATCCATCAATTCGCAACATATAGAAATTGAAGTGGTTGCACCATCCTAATCTTAGCTGTGATAAGGTTACTTGTGTTTGCCTAAGCAACTGCTTCTCCTCTGCTGATATGGTGGATGGTATCCCAGTATAGCATTTCTACAGTATTGTTGTATCTGTACGATTGCTATTCAGATCTAGATGAAAGGTATTTTGATCTAGAGATTTATGCTTGTATTTTTAGACCTCTCTCAAGATCATGAAGATATCTCCTCATGTACATGCGTGAGTTAAAACTATCATTAGGGTTATGGGATGAATTCCATGGGATAATACTACACCAACAGGTACTGCACCGACAGCATTTGGTTGTGTAGTGGACTGCTATTATCTTCGTCATTTCGGCGATCCATGTGGTGAAGGAAGTGAATGTGGTTTCGGGCTGGAAGGAACGAGATATGAACTGGGACCCTTATTCGTACTTTGTCTAGCGGGGCTTCCAAAGAGCCAATCGAGCCAATGCAGAAGATTTAAAGCATCGTAAATCCGAGTTCCTTGCTGCTGGAAAGTCATGCCGGAATATATCGAGTCTGTTTTCTTGGAAATGTGCCAGAGTTGTTACGATGTTTAAGTCACCTGATGAGATGAGGTGCGATTCTAGCTCGCTTATATCGCTCAGTTGGAAGAATGTTACATGATCAGCTATGTGCTGGTTTGTCCTCTCCTTATGCCATGTTCGTGCAATCGGAATCTTTCTCTATTAAACATTTTGTTCAGAGAGTGCTTCATTTCACTTGTTGTGAACAGTGTACCAGTTGTAGCTGATATTTCAGATCAACTTCGTAGTAGAATATCCTTTCGCATATGTCATAAAAAAGGAACCCGCCGATCTCTATGTCGCCCGGTGGTTGTGGATTATCAGAATGATAGAGGTTGAACAGTTCCTCAGAATTTATAACACTTTGGCTAACACCCTATTTCATTCTGTGGTTCTTCTACTTCACGTTTCGGAATTCCGCATAGGACATGCGACAAAATACCCAAAAATGGGCACTTGTGTATTTAAAAAATGACTAGAATGTTTATACCCTACACAAATATGTCGTCAGGTATTATAGCTTTTGTGTGACCCAAGAGTTTGTAACGCCGTGAAATATTGGTCCTTGACCCAACCTTAGGTATACCGATCGTCATATCTCGACTATCTGAGTCGATTTTACATGTGTGTCCGTCCCTCTGTCCATTACAATGTGTGAACACGATACAGACCACAGTTATGAACCTCGAAATTGTGTATGTAGGACGGGTTCTGGCCAAAGATGGCCCTATTGTTTTTGGTTATGATCGGTCAACATTTACCGAATGAAATGTACAAAAAACTTTATTTTTATCGCCATAAATTCATTCTTAAAATGAGCACAAAACGAAAAGAATATATTTTGAATCATTCGCGAGCGAATTTTTGCGCACCCTGCTTTAGAGTCCAAAATTATGACCCGAACATCACGAAATTTTACCCTAAGAACGGGATCTGGTCATGGAATAAGCATGACTGATTTGATAAAGATCCGTCCATATTTAGAGTCAAATGAACCCAGACTTTTGTGTGAAAAATTACAGAGTGTATATGCCATGGGCTATAAGTTACCTCCAGAAGGACATAAACCCGTGAAGTTGATAGTATATTGATGTATGTACACGGATCGGGGATTTATACCGAACTATTTAATGCGGTCTCCGCATTGCTAGGAAATGAGGTTCCCGTTATGATAAAGGACGATACCTATAATTTTTAATGATGATCAGATGATATTTCGAGGATTAAATGGACCAAAAATTAAATTTGGTCTTCTAGACGCTCGAGATGCTACTTATTAAAAGCCGAAAATAATAGGTTTCCATGGGAAAGGCATCTGGCCAATTAATTAGAATGACTTTTCAGATAATAATCGGGCAAGAGGACGGACGGAAAATATGTCAGGGGAAGAAACAGGAGCTGACCTCAAATCTACATGTCCCGAAATATTTTCCAGGCTCAGAATATAGATCCGCAGGAAGTTAGGTTTCAGTAGTACTTGTGTAGGGAATCATATGGTCGGTTCCGTCCGACTATACTGCCCCGCTCACTGGTTTACATTTATTCTAGCAAGAACCAATTTCAATTTTTTTCTACAAAATGGTGAATATACCCTCTCCTCCCCCTTTAAACCCGCTCCTGAAATCCTTCCACTGATTACCATACTGTTTTAATAAATGCCAATGTTCTGTGAGCCCGTGTATTTTAAATATATCAACATTTATGGACCTGTGGTTCGCCGCAAAAAAACTTCTTCCGAGCTTTTCCATTCCATTTCATCGCTATGAATATTTAGTTCTCAATTTAAAGGAGATGTCGTTATTGCTAGCTGGCTGGTGAACTTTCCGGCAGCCTGTCTGTCCGTTCGTTCGTCCGTCCATCCATCCTTCTCGTTGGATGCCGGCTGTTGCTCTTTTCTGTTGTTGTTGTTGGTGATGATGTAAATGCTGTTGCTGGAGTTGATGTTAACATGTTATACATGTACTGCAGCATGTACCGCGGGTGATGATGTCTATGCTTTAATAGCATTCATTATGTCCACAGCTATTGAAACACGCATCTAAACTAATGTAGTGGCGGCGGTGGTGGTGCTGCTGATGCTGTTGGTGGTTCTGGTTTACATTGCTTCACAGCACTTTGAATCCTTCTTTTTGATGGTCGTACTTGTTGGCTTGTCCATAAGAGAAACGGCGGCATAGATGCTGGCGGTCCATTCTTTACTCTTCAGGAGCCGAATATAGGAATTTTAGTCATTTTGACTTTCTGAAGTTAAAGGTTTTATGTGGAGATTTCGTTCTAGTTGTTGATGTTTTCATTGGTGTTGTAGTTGTTGTTCTGGCTGCCGCAGTTGTTGCACAGTAGAGTTATGAGTTGTTACAAGGAATTAGTGGCAAGAATATTCAAGTCGGTGATAATGGTTCTCGAGGATATGAACCACCATAAACCGGCGGCGACGGCTGTTGGCTAGCTGGCAAGCAAATGAATGTATACGAATTTTTCACACAATTTGTTGCTGCTGCTGTTGTTGCTGCAACTCTCCTGCCTGTTGCGGCTGATGTTGTGCACCATTTAGTCAATGTTGTTGTTACGGTGTCCATGTTGTTTTATATAGAACATGGCATAACAGCCATTCACTGAGGAAGCATTGCTTGACTGGCGGTTGGCTGGTGATCATCTAAAAGAATAACACGAACAACAACAACAGCACTAAAGTACAACATCTCAACTTTGGTGGAAAAACAACAACAACAAGTTGCCTATATATTTTGTTATTGCAGCATATTATGGTATTTATGTAGAAAAGTTGCTGATTTTTTTTTCTCTAAATAGCCGGTAAATTTACTTAAAACTTTTTCATCTTCCAATTCCCATCAGTTGCGCTGTTTTCTTATAGTTCTTCTTCGTCTGGCCTAGCCATTTGCTTTATCTGTTGACGCTAACTGCAGCACACATGTGGTGTGGCAGTCGCCTATTTCACAGTTGAGACCGAAAAATCTCAACACCAGTCATGTGTCATAATCAGCATCATTTATAACGAGCCGATGCACTCAAAGCGAAATAACCCTTGAAATATCATAATAGGCAGAACTATTGGCTATTTAGGTATGAACTATAGGGAAATATTTTATGTTTTAGGGAGATTTGTTAAAATACCGAAATAGAAGGGAAGTAATCAACATTGAGCCAGTAAGGAGAAGACCCAAAGTCCAAAGATTTTTTGGGTACATAGAAGAGGCGTTCCTCAGATTCCTTTTTGTGATCTATAGAAATATATAATATATGCCGAACTAAACCAAGCCTAGCAAATGTACACTATAATGATTTTGTCGTATATCGATCGGATACAATAAATCGACATCATTTAGTCCATACACATGTCATTCACCAATTTCCGTATACCATTTATATAAAATCCGATGAAATTATATACGACAGCTATAGGTAAATCTGGACCGATTTAAAATAAACTTGACACACGCTATTCGATATGCTGCAACACACCACGTTCTACAATATTGCGAAGCAATTGGACACTTAACGTATTTGGCTTGTGGCAAAACGGCTGTTCCATAAGCCGAGCTTAAACCAGTAAGGACAAGTAGTAAAGTCGCACTAAACCGACTATATAATACCCTTCACCACTTTGGGTATATTCTACATATGTATCTTAACAGACGACGCGTTTTTGCCAGAGACTATATATATATATTACTTCACATATATTGTGTCAATCGGCGTACCTATGAATGCTTCACAAAACATAACATCATTCTAGACTTAATTCACTTTACCAAAATTCGTGCAAATCGAAAGATATATAGACTTTGGTGACCAATTACATAAAATTAACGAAAATATATATGACAGAACGGTTGTTCCAAATCTGCTTAAGCAATTTTCAAAACTTAGCACACGCCATTCTAACCTTCAAAAGTACGCTATGACAAATTTGTGCAAATCGAATGATTTTCAGAGACTTTGGTACACATTTACCTAAAATCGGATAAAATATATATCGCTGCAGCTCTATATCTAAATATGTCGATGTCCACGTATAAATTGCACACATCATTCGATGCCGATATTCACCGTCGACGCAGATCGGTCCGTAGATCTTTCGGAGAATTTTTCTTTCAAACACCCCAAGAGCTGTCTCATATGCTTGCGCAAGTACCCATGCGTCATATCCATATAACAGCACGGTTAGTATCAGCGTCTTGTAAATTATGAGTTTAGTGTGGCGGAGGTTTGCACAAATTGTTTACTTAGACCATAGTAGCATCTGTTGGCCAATACTTCTCCTAATTTCAAAACTGATGTCATTAGTTTTATTTATGGTGGTACCAAGGTATATACGATGTTTAACTACCTCGAAGCTGTAGCAATCAAGTTCCACAGTTGGTCCGAGTCTTCTGGACGTCTTGCGCGTTGATGCCATCAGCTTGGTCTTATCGCCATTTACTGCCTGACCCACTTTGGCAGATTCCTTCTCAATTTGTTCAAAGGTGGCTGTTGCCGCTCGCAATATTCGACCCAGAGCGTCATCGTTCGGTATTGAAGGATTTCGCTAGGTACTTTCCGACTTTAACTGCTGATCTTATGCCAGTTAATGTTATCGTGCATAGCCATATTAATTTTGCAGGAATGCCGAACGCAGACATGGCTTTATATACCTCTGAACGGATAGGGCTGTGGTAAGTGGCTTTATAGTCGACGAATAAGTGGAAGGTGTCGATGTGTTTTTCGTGGGTCTTTTCCAGGATTTGGCGCACAGTGAAAATCTGGTCAATGGTGGATTTGCCAAGTCTGAAGCCGCATTGGTATGGTCCAATAATGTCATTGGCCATTGGCATCAGTCGTTCACACAGCACGCTGGATAGCACTAATTCTTTTATAGTTGGCACATATCGTTATATCTCTTTTTTGTGCACGGAACAGAGGATGCTGAGGTTCCAATCATTGTACATGCATTCCTTTAGCCAAATTGTACTAAATATCTGGTGCATACTCCTTACCAGCAGCTGACCACCAGTCTTGAGTTTAGCTGGTAACCCATCGGGTTCTGCTGCCTCATTACTCTTCAGTCGATTGATTTCTATTCTGGCCTCATCTTGGCTAGGTGGTACACACTCTATACCGTCATATCTTATTGGTTCTGGGGTATCTTCTTCACCGCCACTATTTGATACCAGAAGCTTTTCAAAATGCTCCTTCCAGATTCTCAACACGCTGTCTGTATCTGTCACCAGGTTTCCATCTTCATATCTACCGGAGGATGTGTAAAATTTCCGGACTTCATTCTGACTCCTGTACATCTCGATTTGCTCACGCTCACGTTTTTCTGAAAATACGTATCTCCTTTTCTCCCGATAATTCTCCATCGCATTACGTGTTGCTACCATTGGTTTCTTGATGGTGGTCTTTGGTAGGTAAGTGCTTTTGCTGCAGTTTGTAGGGAGTGGGTAATTATTTGCCATTGTGCTTCTATACTATTATCGGGACAAGAAGTGCTTTCGTCAAGCAGGTGGGTAAGTTGAACGGAGTAGCCTTCCGCTACCTTTTATGGTTGCAGCACCATTGATGCTACATTAAGACAAGGTAGTGGACCGAATCGACACTGGCTGAATGCCTTCCGTCTAGCATCGATTTGATTTTTCGTTGTTTGATCGGGAAAAATCCAGTTGGCCTTTTGTATATTTAGATGATTGAATCTGGTGCTGCTAATTACCATGTTTTTAGCTACCACGAAGTCAATCAAATTCATGCCGTTGTCTGATGTTTCTTCATAAAGACAGCATTTTCCGACGACATTTTCCCTTCCTATTTTTGCATTAAAATATCCTAGATTTATATATGTAAATGGAGTAACAAATTCTCAAGTTTTGTCCGATTGGAACGAAATTTTGAATAGCGTGTTTTATTTTTGTCCGATTTGATGAAAATGGTGCACCAAACTTCAAAGGATTGTAATTTTAAAACGAAAATCTGCATAATGTATGGAAATGAGTCTAGAAATCGAATCAGATATATATATATATATAGCTCCCTTATATAATTTCCTCCGCTTTTTGTCGGATTGAGGCGAAATTCGGAATAACATATACAACTGAGTGAGTCAACTGAGCAAAAATCACAAAATGCCAAATTACGAGCCTTTAGGTCGGAAAATGGGGCTACAACCCACAAAATATGAACATTTTGGCGGAATCTTTATATGGGGGTTATTTTTAAAGCATGGGCCTATAACCATAATTTTCTGTATGTCAGCCTTATAATATACACTCCATCTTGTATAGCTGTTTTTTCTTGTTGTTCTTTATGGATTTATAGGCAAATGCCCAAAATTCTGAAAATCGGACGTTATAAGTGGGTCATATCAAAACTTAAAGCTATATTGATAATGTTTGTGTAAGAATATTTGCTCGTTCGAAGTCTCTCTGTCGAAACATACAACGCTCCAGGCTGAAACTATTTTAACCCTGACATCCCTAACAATTTGCCTTTATTTCAGGAAGAATTCCAAATTGCTGTTATGCTAGTTTTTTTCTTCGTTTCGCCTATTTTTCCTGCTGTGTGAAATTTTTGACTTTTGAAGAAACAGTTTAATCGCGATATTGCAAATAATTTTTCCTTTTAAGTAACACGAAAGTTGTTGCTTTGCCGGCATATTTCTGCAATATTGCTTTGGTGTTTGGTTTGGTTCTTATTTCCTGCAGACTGTCTGACTTCAAAAGAGCAGAACAATACTTTGTCTGGTGTTTGTGTCGGTATGTCAGTGAGTGTGTATGTGTGTGAGTGTTATTTTCTAGTATTTTTATTGTTCCTTAGATAAGTTCAAGGCATTGTTCTGTACGTTTCGACTTTCGACCTTTTTTGTTATGAGTTTTTTTTCCAAAGAGGGTTTGGATTTGGTTTTTATTCTACAGCCTTAACTGCGAGGTGTTAAATGTCAGATGTAAATAGTTTGGTTTTAACAAAATAGTTAAAATATTGTTTTTGTTGGCTTTAGAATCTATTTTGCCAGCTCAACTCAAAATGGAGTGGTTTGCGTTTTTTTGTTGTCTTTCGTTGTTAAGCATTTTGACATGTGAATGACCCATATTGTTAGTTCTGTAATGTGGGGTGGTAAAGGAACATAATATTTAAAAAATATTATAGAGGGAACAGCTAAACAGCAATGTTTCATGTGTGTGGTCAAATTGTATTGTAGGCGTAGATGAAGTTGCCAGTAAGTAATGTTTACAACATAACACAATGACGGAACGTAAAACCGTATAATATCTTTAAAGGTTTGAACTAGGGTCATTGTAAAATAATATATAGAATATTATATGTGATTATTTTATAAAAGGCCTGACAAGATGAAGGGATTTAACTTGTCACACCATACACAACTATGTTGTAAAGAAGTTATAGCTTTGTGCAGCGCCAAGAGTTTGTAACGCCGCGAAATATTGGTTCCAGACCCACCTTTTAGCATACGGATCGTCATATCTCGACTAGCTGAGTGGATATGGGCATATGTGTCCGTCTGTTTATTATAATTTGTAAACACAATACAGACCACAGTTATAAGGCAATGTGGGACGGATTCTGACCAAAGAATGAATCGGTTAATATTTTTTGTATGAAATGGGCGCTCGGCGAATATCACGAAATGTTATACAAAGAAAGGGATCCGACCATAGAATAATCATAACATGATGAGGATCGGTCAATATTTAGCAGAATTTTGTGTAAAATATTACAGAATTTGTATTCTATGGCGTGTATACATATCCGATAAGTTTTAATAATATCTGAGAAGAGTGGTTGGCATTTAAATTGATACCAATTATGTTGATATATGTACTCGGATGTGGGAGTTCTACATTAATACCCAGTTGTTCAAAAAATATAAATTGTCTGCTATTATATAGTTATATAGCTAGTTACTTGGTGATCTAGTTACTTCATATCCCAAAAAGGAACACAAAATAGACTGTTGGATTTTTTTGTCAATTGAAAAAATTGTCTACGCACATCATACCAATTCAGTAGTTACTGTTAATGCGAAGGGTAATGAATCGACTACCGAAATGACTGTGTACTGGTAACGCAGGCAGGGGACAATTGACTTCCCCAATGACATACACATGTTAAATTCACCAGTCTAGGGCATGAAGGGGTAACTAGTGGTACTTACAGGTGCCTACGTATTCTAATATTGTTTAGAATTACCATTATCACACCAGAGGAAGGAAATGTAGCGCTGATAGCTAAGAAATATGGCATGAGGTTCTGGTTACCATCAAGGACGACGCCTATAATTTTCGATGATGATAAGCTGATATTTTGGAGATGAAATAAACCGAAAATGTTATGTTCTTCTTGTCGATTTAAAGGCCACAATTATATGGCAGACATCACTAATTTTCCATGGCGAAAACGATCTGACTAACAAATTCGGAATGCTGTTTTGTCAAATACACCAAAATTTGTTTGTGTATGTCATGTGTCCCTCCATCATCTGAGGCCGTTTATAAAGAAAATAACCACATATAGCATTCTATACATTATTTGCCATAACCAAAGTTCAAACAGAATACAATTTTTACTCCGGGAAAACATGAATTGGAAAAGATGCCGCAGAGGAGTTATTGACCTCTAAGCCGACAAGAGAGTACACATATCACTAAATATTACAAAGGCTCGGCATATGGATCTGCAGTGGTATTTGTGTAGGGTATCATATGGCCGGCCCATCAGACTATATCACTGGTTTTCATTGTCTGAAATATGTTTCTAGTAAGGATAAAATTTAATTTATTAAGAAGCCGCCCCAAAAATTCCAACGACTTAACATTTTTGACGCAGAGAATGGGGGGTCCCCTAAAAATGAAATTTAATTTTTGGAATATTCCCTATTTTTGACCACAAATCGAGTTTCAAATTAAGCAAGATTTTGAGTGATTTCACTCAATATGTGTAATAATAATATGTGTAGCTACAGAATTATGTGTAAAAATTTGGAACAGATTGGGTTGTTATATGCGATTCTGGGGTATGAAACTTTAAAAAAAAAACAACAAACTGGGATTCAGCCTGACTATTTTGCAAAAACAAAAAAAAAAAAAAAAATATATCGAACACACTAAATACTCTAAGTAATTCTTCCGATTAAATTTCAGCACCAATTTACCCATATTGATAATTTTTAGTGGGAAGTTTTAGTACCCTATAAGAACCAAATGTATAGAATTTCAGCGAATTCTGTTAAATAATTGCTCAAGAACCGAAAATTTGGGGGAGTTCCTTTAGATTCAGGTATAGCCCTGAATGTTGATCGATGTTGATTATTTCCATACCCCCCACCATATGGTGGAATGTATATTAAATTTATCATCCCGTTTCAACCCATCGAAATATACACTGGAGAACTCATAAAGTATTCCTGAGCAGAATTGAATTCATTGTCGATTTAGGTGTGTAGGACCGTCCGTCTGTCTGCAAAAATCACGACAGAGATCGGAATGTTTGAGATATAGCTTTGAAAATCCTCACGATGATTGGTAATGCAAATGGAGTATATCGGTCCACGTTTTACCGTATTACCCATATACCGGTACCCCCAAATATGTATTATGCGTATTTTTTTAACCCCTTTTCAAACGCATTGGCTTAACTTTGCTACGTTTGGTTCTTCTCATACCGAAAATGATTCAATAGTGGTCCACTGTTTTGGGTACCCCTCATAGAACGGTAACACCAATTATTTGGTATTAAGAGAATCAGCTGAAAATTAGTTGTTTGGATTCACTTCGGCTCTCAGATCTAATTGTTAAATATTGGCTTACGTTTCAGGGTAGACATCCATATGAAGGTACGTCTCAATATTTGATGGTTTTGGGCAACGTTTTAGGGAATTCCCCATAAAACACTACATCCCCACTTTCGAAATTTTTGAGAGCTTGGACACGTGTTTCAAACAAATTAGCTATAATATTGAATTTTCGTTCCGATTGAGTGGAAAATCTTCCCACTAAAAATAATTGATATTGATATAACCCTACATAAAAACGATGCTTCTTTTTCGGCATTATTTGGAGCATGAACACCAGTTCGGCCCGGCTAAACTTAACGTCATTATGCCCTTCATCACACTGTGGTGTATGTCTTTGTGCATATGTTTGTAACATTAGAAAGGATGGGTCTATCTCATTTCCTTTCCTTGTGAGAATATGCATAGAATCACCTTCTGAGTCGATTTATGCATGTCCGTCAGTTGGTGTTAAATTGTAAACAAAGCGACCTGTAGCATTTATGATACGAATTGGATGAAATTTGACACAGCTCATTTATTTGGACCAACGACGAACCCGAATTAGGAAAAATCGATTCAGATTTAGATATAGCTCTCATATATATTTTCGTCCGATTTTTAGTAAATGGTTCACCAAAGTCCCTATATATCTTTCGAATTGCACGAAATTTGGCATAGAGTACTAAATTGA
This sequence comes from Musca vetustissima, assembly GCF_032173495.1. Lineage (NCBI taxonomy): Eukaryota > Metazoa > Arthropoda > Insecta > Diptera > Muscidae > Musca > Musca vetustissima. The sequence goes on from NW_026877527.1 coordinate 21,521, forward strand.
GTCTGGAGGCATGTAAGCGAAATTTCGTGAAAATAGGTTCAGGGATTTAGGATTTAGATATAGCTCCCATAAAAATGTTCGTCCGATTTTATGTAAATGGTACTGAATAGAGTCTGGAATGATGTGTGTTGAGTTTCGTGAGAATCGGTTCAGATTTAGATACAGCTCCCATATATATTTTCGTCCGATTTAAGGTAATTGGTTAATAAGTTCCCATATAATTTTCAATTTACACAAAATTAGGCATATTGTACTGAATTGAGACTCGAATGATGTGTGCTAAATCTGTTCAGATTTAGATGTAGTTCAAAGTCCCTATATGTCTTTTGATATTCACGAAAATTGGCATGGAGTCTGAATTAAATCTAGAATAATGTGTGTTATATTTCGAGAATATCGGTTCAGATTTATATATAGCTCCCACATATAGATTCTCGTCCGATTATGTGTAAATGGTT
>NW_026877528.1:0-21775 GCF_032173495.1 Musca vetustissima
ACACGAAGTTTTACCGCCCTGGTGCAATAAACGTCGTTTTGGGAAAAAAATGCAGCTGACGGCATATACATGGGACTGCCTATCTTGGAACCAAATATGCCTTATAACCAAAACACTATTTTTGGTTGGACCTTTTTTGGAGAAATGTCCAAGAAGTGTTAATCATTGTACCATCCAGGCTGGATTCTGGTGAATTCCTTTTTATGTTACCAGTGCAGCCGTCAGCCGAGAAAAAACATAAAACTAAAACCTAAAAAAAGAAAGGAAGTGAAATAAGAATAACAAGAAAATATAAACTAGAATCATTTGAATTAAAACTGATGTAAATAAAATAAGTACTAAGTGAACTGAATTGAAATAAATAAATAAAACAAAATGAAAAAAGTTAAAAAAAACTGTGCGGTTGTTTATTTGTAAAAGGCGGTTTCAGGCCCATTTGCCCCACATCTTCCCCGCGGATAGCTGCTAGTGGACGACCACGACTAGGACAACAAGCCATCAGTACCCAGACAATTTCCAGCGTGACAATCGTAGGTAGTTCCCAAACAACAGGTTGGCTAGGGACGAGTGGTCCATGGTGGTTAACCCTAGAAAGTTTGAGGAGTACCCCCAACAGAAGCATTTACGACCGAAGGTCTTGCAAATAGGTATTCCGCATTTTTGAAAAAATTTATCAGTATAGTCATATCACTTGTTATAGCCCACATTTTGATGTACCGATCTTTGTAGAAAACTTCCAATGTAGGCTAAGGACGAAATACGAAAATCCATCCATATGATAAATCTGCTCTATTTATTGCGCTATCTTATGGAGGAATTAAGATAGGATGCTGAGCAAGCAGGTCAAGTATGAAGATGGGGTATATCGGTCCCCTTACATGTAAATTTGTCGTATTTTGGAGTTTTTGAGCGCGTTTTCGACCGAATTTGCTGTGGTTAATTTTAAAATATATGTGGACATTTCGGAGTTTCAGAGAATTAAAGGATTTAATGCCAATTTTCAAAATTTTATATTTTGTTCCCCAGAGGACCATATATTAATTGGCAAGAAATTGTGGGTTCATATTTTTACATAAACCCGTATAAGAAAAATTTGGCAAACCTACTTAACAAAGTTTAATAATAATTAAATTATTTAATAATGATCCTCATTTTTTTGGTAAATATATACTTCAAGGTATTAATGCGAGCAAGTCGGTAAATATTTGTATTGGTCTATGTTTAAAGCCCATATAGAATCATCGCACGATTTATAACCCTGGTAACATTTCCTTGTATATTTGTATGTAACATGTAAAATTAATCATATAGTAAGTGACATCCCAGTTAACTGAAAGTGGGTTAATAATGCCATTATGCCACTTTTTTATATACATGGAAAATTTGATGTGAATTAGTTTTTAATTTGATTCCTTTTTCTGCATCATATATCGTGTGATAATTTGGTTCCAATTGTAAACTTGATAAAAAATACTTCAAATGTATTCTTTAAATTTCCAAAAAGGCAAAAAGTAAATTCGATTTCTTTTGGTTCACATGTTTCATTTCCATTTTTCACAAACTATACAAAATATTAATTGATTTCTCCTGGAATTGATTAACCTGATAGTTCACCGCACAGTTCCATTTAAAATAAACGCTGACAATATCTTTATTTCAAAAATACAAAATAAATATTTCAAAAGACCGAAACAACCAAATTTACAATTCCACAATTTTAACACCTACAATAATAAATACAATAACAACGAAACAAATGAACACACATACATAAAGTGTAGCTGTTAGCCTTACAACCTATGCTGGTCGCTCAACAGTTGCAACGAGTTTTTTATAAAACTGATAGGTACTGCAAAAGTTATCTTTGTAATATCGAAAAAAAAACAATGGAAAACACAATTGTGGTACCACATATTACCATATCGGCAGAGAGATATGGTCCGAACAGTAACAGAACCGGATGAAAAATTGTCCATTCGACAACAAACAAATGCGACACCTTAAATTCCGTGTATTTTATAATAAAAAGTTGTATTCAATGCACCCGATAGCAGAAATGGCGTTTTATATATGTGAAGGCTACAAAACTATCTTGCAAGGATATTTTTGATATGGTTCAAGAGTTTGACCATAATGAACTTTAAAAAACGTTTAATCTACTGTTAAGCTTCATTGAGATTCCAACTTCTGGTTGTGCCCTTCGGTACTTATTAGACTTTATCCTAAATATCTAAGGAGTCTAAGATCGATGAAGATATGTGCATGGCAGTAATCAAGTCTATCCGAGCATATTAATTTTGTACCACCAATGAATTTATGCAAACACATACATTTCCATGTGTTAATATTTTTGGCAATAATTTTTGCATTGCATTAAATACCTGATAGGCATATCACATAATTTTTTTTAACTAGGATTAGAATTGAAACAAAAAACTAAACGAAAACATAATTTATTCTGACTCTGTACATCCCGTTGATATGCCAAGCTATGGGACTTTGTGTGCCAACTCAACCAAAAGTAGAACAGATTTAATTTATTAAAAAACACAACGGAAAACAACAACAACGAAAAGAAACCGTCAGAAATTGTCAAAAAACAAAAAACCGGGAAAATATGAAATGTAACCAACCGAGCCGACTCCTGCCCATAAAAATACTGCCAGCCGCAAATTGTAAAGTGAAGAAATATTTTTAATAAATTGCCCATCACAAAGCCAACAATATTTATGGCAATGTAATAAGAAAAGTTGATACTTTTTTTGTTTCGGTTTCTACTCCCTTCAACTGCTCGACAATTGTTTTTGTTTTCTCTTTTACATTTTTTTTGGGCGACGATTTGCTGTTGTTGTCACAAAAAAAACACTAGAAGAAGGATAGATGAAGCGACAAAAAAACTAAATTAAAATCCAATTTTAATATTTATTTGTATGCAAAGTGTAAAAAATTTTAAGGGAATTTTTAAACGGTAGTACTTCTAGCATAGAAAAATGTGAACATAAATTGAATGTGAACAACATCAAAAATAGAGTTTTCTACTCTATAAACACAAACGAACACACAAATCGGGAAAAGTAAATTTTATATTTCCAGTCGATTTCACTCTTCGAGTAACACTTACTTACAAAACTTACTTAAACACCGCTTAAACAGCGCTCTTTTTTTCAAAAAGGGGAACTCGAGAGCCCTCCCACCGAAAACAAATAATAAGAACGTTTTGTATAATTGTAAATAAGGTAAAAAATTAAAAAAAAAAATAATTTTAAAAAATTCTTTACACAATAAAAATTCATTCAGAATGAGGTGATTTTGACCGATTGTAGGCAATATAGGTATATACAAAATTCTCGTCTTTCTAGTGTTAGGATATTCTTGAGTAGCTGGTGCAATTAACGTATGAACATTATTTACTTTATTAATATTTATACAGTTCATAGGCATAGAGTACATACCAGTACAGAAACTCTATATTCTTGTCTAATTGGTCCATTATTATTTAATTTTTATCGCAATTTATAATTTAAATTATTAATTTTTGTGTTCCAATCAACATTATTGTTTTTAGAACGAACGGAAAATTATAGGCGAATTCAAAATTAAACTAGTGAAAAAGCGTTAATTTCGACCGGGCCGAACTTTGAATACACTCCACCGTAGGTATACTGACAGTTACTTGAAGTTAAAGTTCCAACCTCACGTAGAACTATTTTATTGCGAGTGACCTTGGGAAGTGTGGTTAAAACTTCAGATGTGAAGAAAAATGGGTGGGATATTTTAAACAAGATATATTGTAAACTACTGACGATCAACATTAAATTACTGTCAAAAATATTAATATTAAATTCTTAATATTTTCCATATTTGGTTTTAATAGCAATGATGTTTGAATTATATGTTTATTTTCTAGCGGATAAAGGGGGGATATATGAATCATACCAACAATTGTATCAAGCTATTTTGTAAGCCAAAATGCACATGACATACAAATTTCATATTTCCTAAAATCTCAAAACCCCAAATCGTGGTCCGATATTGATGACGCAGGGCAGGGTGCAACATGTGTATAAAATACTCAAAATTCTACAATTTACAGGGCAAAGTCATATGTGGGGCTACACCTAAAAAATTCGGTTGAAAAGCGCGCTCATTAACCCCAAAATACCATATATAAGGGCTATGTCTAAACGTGGACCGATCTAGCTCATCTTCGAAATTGAACTGCCTGCAGACAAAAGACAACCCAATGCACAATTTTGGCGATATATCTCAATTCGTTTAGAGGTTGGTGTGATTACAACAGACATAAGTCATCATAGAATTATATGTTGATCAAAAATATATATGCTTTATATGATTATTTCGATGAGTTACAAACGGAAAAAACATAGTTAACACTAGAAAGACGTGAATTTTGTATATACCTATATTGGCTAAAATCGGTCAAAATGACCTCATTCTGAAAGAATTTTTATGGTGTAAAGAAATTTTTTTTTTAAACTAATTTTTTAATATTTTTTACATTATTTACAATCATACAAAACGTTGTTATTATTTGTTTTCGGTAGAGCTCTCGAGTGTCCCCCTTTCAAAAAAATAAGAGCGCGGACAAAATGTTCGAAAAAGAGGAAGTCTTTACTCTAAGAGTGAAATCGAATGGAAATATAAAATGTATTTTTCCCGATTTGTATGTTCGTTTGTGTTTCTAGAGTAGCAAACGTGTTTCGATGTTGTTGTACTGATCTGGTCATATAAAAATTTACTTTATACAATAATAAAAGTAGTTTGATTATTTAATATTTCACAAAAGGTCAAAATGACCGCTTTTAGGCAATATAGGTATAGCACATGTGAATACGGGGAATAAAAGAGGGGAGGTGGCAGCTACTATGATTAATAAACGTAGTTCTATGTGGTACAAAAAGTAACAACATTTTAAAAAGCTGGGTCAAAATGTGTATATTTTTGTACTTTAAATTTAAAACCGGTCAAAATGACTACCTTCGGCAATCTAGTGTTAATATACCTGTAGTCGTAAATTTACTGCGAATAAATTTTTTATCCTGTATGATGGCGAAAATCCAAATTACAGTTACTTCGATTTGGAATGCATCGGGTTCAATTTAATGCAATTTTATGGCTCAAATTCATAACATTTGGTCCCATTTGGAAACTAAGCCAAAATTGAAACCTATATTGACAACCACATCAGAAAAAATGCGAAGGTTATAATTTTCTGTATTGATGTGTGTCTGTTCCTAGAACCTAATGGCATTTCCGATTCGGGTGAAAAATGCTACTATAACACAAAATACCGTTTCCTTTAACACGGACCTACCGTGACCATTTTTATACCCTTTATTACACTGTGGTACAGGGTATTATGTCTTTGTGCATATGTATGTAACAGGCGAAAGGAAATGAGATAGACCCATGGTTCCTTTTGAGAAAATGTATGCAATCACTTTCTGAGTCGATTTATGTATTTTCGTCCTTCCCACAGTGGGAAAAAATGCAGATCTAGCGCGCAGAAATTAAAAATAGATGTTTTACTGTATGTTTATCGATAATTTGGATAAGAATAGATTAAGATGGACAATTTTAATTATTTTTTAAAAAATTTGGCGCCGATTTTTTTTAGAAAAAACTGCAATTTTTAGGTGAAAATTACTACTTGAAGCTTTTTAAACATTTTTTAATAAGCAACATTTTTAGTACTCCTAAAATGGGAGCTTCTTTTAAAAATTCCGAAACATTTGGAGGGGAAAAAGTGGGTTAAGGGCAAACACTATTGTTATTATATGTATCTCTATTATTGTTATTATATATATAAAACATTAAACTATATATATTTTATAAAATTTAAGCATTACTTGTTAAATACTAATCACATTCAGAATCCGAGTTTTTATCTGAATTATTTGGTAGCATTGGATCCTCCAGTAGTTTAAGGACTTATTCAGATAGTGGCTCACTATATCGATGGTTAAGAGATGTACTACGAGATAAACTTGATATGATTTGGATCAGAAGAAAATATCAACCTATTGAAAAGAACCCTCATTGTTTCCTCACGACTAATGGTGGACAGTTCCCTGTAGTTCCGAAAGTCCTTATTTCTGGATTCAATGGCTTCTTCAGACAACATTCCTATGGACAAAGCTGCACATTTAATTATATCAGATTCATGCACCAATATTTTGTGTATGCTTGAAGGCATATAGAACCAAGGATATAACTCCACGAAAAGAATAAATGTTTCCTCAGTAAGTTTTTTAAATGACTCTGCGTTAATAGCATATCCACAGGCCATGGTTGAAAGGATGATACTAACATTTTAAATTCATTTTTCATCAACACCAGTTATCGACGATGCCAATCCAGGTTGTCTAAAAAACGCCAAGCAGTATTGCCATCGTTTGTTGTTCCGGATACTGACTTAGGTGTGTCAACAATAATGTGCATTTCTTCCTTCAAATCATTAATGATCCGTGCCTTCCTTTCTTCGAAAAGTGGCCGATCGGAGCTGTTAATTTTCCACTTTTTTAAAACCAGTCGGTATGAAATGTGCAATATACATTCTAAACATCGAATCCTTGCATGTAAGGTAGACAGGCCGTATTCGTATAAGTTGATGTTTGGTGTTAATGACGAAATTTTGTAGCGTTTGCTTATAGCGAAAACCATAAAGATAAGTAAAACCGTATATATATATGTATATGTATATTCAGTGCATTAGTTTAAAATCGATGTTTGGAGCAGCTTACTTAAATACCCTCTTCATACTCACACCCATTACCCTTTCATACTCACACCCATTACTTTGAAACCTGAGGACGGATATTTTGAACTTGTTTTGTTTTTCTTATCTGCTATGCTGTTATCTACTCCAAGTCATATTTGATCAATTATATCAACAAAATTCACAATTTTTTCATTTTATTTGAACAAAACCTTAAAAAAGCTTCCTACACCATAAATGTCATAAATCCGAGAGTCGCAGGATGTCACATGAAAAAAATTAGTATGATGTTCTAGACAGACGCAACAAAAAAATAAATAAATAAATAAATCAACGCTGAACTCGACTTCACTCCATACGAAATCCCTATTTTAATTGAAGGAATTTAAAAAAAGGACCTTACATATATTTAGCCCGAAACACCTAAATTAAAATAACTTATGGGTTATATAACTATTCCATTTAATTAAATACCAATACTTTATATCAAAAATGGACAAAATTCTATAATAATATATTCACTAACTAAAAAATACCATTTTTAACATTGGAAAAATGTACCGTTATTCCGTTCTAACTTATTAATTCGGATTATTTTATACGGACTTACGTACACTCAACACTCTACTTTAAAACTGCACTAATGTTTTAACGTTTCTTTCAATTTCATTTTTGTTTTATTTTCTGTGCGCTAGATTGGCACTTTTTCCCACTGTGCGTCCGTCCGTATGTCTGTTCATGTTAAATTGTAAACAAAGTGTTGGTCGCATTTATTATCCGAATTGGATGGCATTTGGCACAGCTCATTTATTTGGGCCAGGGACGAAATCGGTTCAGATTTAGATATAGCTCCCATATATATTTTGGTCCGATTTTTAGCCAATGGTGCACCAAAGAGTCAAATTTAGTCCGATTGGCACAAAATTTTGCACAACGTACTGAAGTTTGTGTAGCCTAACGTGGTCCCATATATATTTTCGTCCATTGTACCAAATTTCTCCGAATTCGGTTGAAAAGCACGCTCAAGAACCCCCTTTGATACCCAATAAGAACCCATTGTACCAAATTTAGGCGAAATTTAGGAACCCGAAATTAAGGGGGTACACTTAGATGCCTATGCATGGGCCGATATAGCTCATCTTCGAACTGGACCTGCCTGCAGACAAAAGACATCTCTATGTTGTCGTTTAGAGCCTAGACAACATGCTTAAATCGTCATAGAATTTTACGCTGATAAAACATATGAATTTTATAGGATTGGAAGAAATTATTTCGATAAACTTAATATAAATTTACAAATGTACCTGGTTATTAATCGTTCGGTTATGTCGGTTCACATATAGACACAGATAATATATGTAAAGTAGTCAACTTTCATGTAAATGGTCTTTCAAAAATGCGAGGTCTGTTAGGATGCATCTCTTGCAAATCGTCAAAGCCCACTTCTATTTATTGAATGATAAGTGTATAAATAAGTAAATCAAGAAAATATACACTTCGTGAGATGCCCAGTGAATTGTCCAAGGAAAAGATAAAATCTATAAAATTAAGATATCCTTTTGAAGCTAGTGCATCTGTTTACTATATTAATATATCTGATACGCATACGTAGCACATAGAAACTCTTTATTCATGCCTAGTTGTTCCACTACTATTTTATTTATAACACAATTTCAATGATTTATTTTGTTGTTCCAATCAACATTATTGTTTTTAGGGCGAACTGTTCAATGATGCCCACATCACGATTTAAATTATATACAAATTCAATAATATAAAAAATCTCATCAAACTGAAACTCCATTGATATTTTAAATGATTTCCATAATAATAAACGAAACCATTTGACGTCACGAACACTCATCTGACATTTCGTTTAATCGATAAAAAGAAATATATAAATATTAATTCTTTTCAGAATTTTTTAGAACGTCTACCACACACCGCAGACTGAAATGCTTACCATAAATGCAAAAAAAAAAAAAAAAAAAACGAAACGAAACGAAACGAATACATGAACGAAATGTTAAATATGAAATATTTAAATGTACTCCAGACGAACATATAACCATCACAATTTTTTTCCAGACTGACAGTCTTTGACTGACAAGTAGACTGATAAATATACGTCTGCGTGCATATTTAAATCAGACGCATATTCTCTATGTGTGTGTGTGCTTAAGTAATAATGGAAACGATTTACGCTTGTAAGGTTGTAACCCAGCAAAATTGTAGAAATCATTTCAATTGAAAGTTACTAGACAAATATTTTCCACCTAAACTCTATCGCGACTAGGGATTTCTCGATTTTTTCGACACCGACATTCCCGGGATTTCCCGATATTATTTCACGGGAAAAATATTTGTAAACATTTATACACTTATTACCAAAATATTGCGTCGCAATTTTATGTTAAGTTAATATAAATACAGAATTAAAAAAAAAAATCAACGCTAAAGACATGGATCCGCCAAGCCATCCGTCGTAATATTTGTTATCGATAATTCAAGGGGCGATAAAATAAACGCGTTCCATTTGTTACCGTTTCGTTAACAAAGCGGCATGAAAAACGTCATAATAGTATAAAACAAGAAACAATTAAATAAATGGCTATTAAAAACTATAAAATACTAGCGGGACCGGCAAACGTTGCCTTGCCTTTGCAATCGGTATTTTGGATTTGTTGGACACGACTTTAAACCGAATTTTCTCTAATTTGGTATTTTGGATTTTTAATGTATAGCGAACCTACTGATATTGCATATGACGAATAATAGACTATAATTTTTTAACAAATTTAGTTATTTAGTTTAATGGCAGTCATAACAATTAAGTAAAAACGTGAATTTTTGGTTAGTTACGCCTTTTTGCATTTATCAAATAAACCCATTTGTAGTTACGTCTTTTTGTTTTTTGTTAATAGAAGCTCCTTTTTTGACCGCAGACGTGTAAAACTTTGTCAACACATGTAGTTTATTGACATTCACAATATTCATTCAAAAAGTCAATTTTCAATTTTATATTCTTTTTCTGGTAGCCCCCATATAACGGTACCTCCTAATTTTCAGTACTTTGAGGGTTTTGGTCGTATTTTTCCACCGAATTGGCTGTAATTTAGTATTTTGAGTTCTTAATACGTACCAAATCTCTCCACAAAAAAAAAAAAAAAAAAAAAAATGAATATAGGTCCATTTTTTGATAGCCCCCATAGGGGTACCTCCAATTTTCGGTATTTTGGGGTTCTTGAGCGCGTTTTTCAACCGAATTTGTTGCAAATTGGTATTTTGTAGTCGTATATGGTACCAAATCTCCATACCAAAAAATTTTTAATATTCGCCCCCATTTTAGGGTATTCCCCATATGACCCCCTTCTTATACCCTTCACCACACTGTGGTACAGGGTATTATGTCTTTGTGCATATGTTTGTAACAGGCAAAAGGAAACGAGATAGACCCATGGTTCCTTTTGAGAATATGCATAGAATCACTTTTTAAGTCGATTTATGCATGTCCGTCCGTCCGTCCGTCTGTCTATGTATTTTTGTGAGCAAAGTACAGGTCGCATTTATGATCCGAATTGGATGAAATTCGGCACAGCTCATTTGTTTGGCCCAAGGACGAACCCTATTGAAATTCGGAAAAATCGGTCCAGATTTAGATATAACTCCCATACATATATTTAACCGATTTAATGTAAACGGTCCCTATATATCTTCCGATTTGCACGAAATTTAGTACAGCCTAATCATTTAGGTCTAGAATGATGTCTGCCAAGTTTCGTGAAAATCGGTCCAGATTTAGATATAGCTCCCATATATAGTTTCGTCCGATTTCATGTAAATAGTGCACAAAGTCCCTATATATCTTTCGATTTGCACGAAATTTGACATAACGTACTGAATTGAGCCTAGAGTGATGTCTGCCAAATTTCGTGAAAATCGGTAAAGATTTAGATATAGCTCCCATATATAGTTTCGTCCGATTTCATGTAAATGGTGCACCAAAATCCCTATATATCTTTCGATTTGCACAAAACTCGGCACAGCGTACTGAATTGAGCCTAGAATGATGTGTGCTAAGTTTCGAGAAAATCGGTCCAGATTTAGTTATAGCTCCCATATATTGATTCGTTCGATTTCATGTAAATTGTGCAACAAAGTCCCTATATATCTTTCGATTTGCACGAAATTTGACACAACGTACTGAATTGAGCCTAGAGTAATGTTTGCCAAACTTCGTGAAAATCGGTCCAGATTTAGATATAGCTCCCGTATATAGTTTCGTCCGATTTCATGTAAATTGTGCACCAAAGTCCCTATATATCTTTCGATTTGCACGAAATTTGACATAACGTACTGAATTGAGCCTAGAGTGATGTCTGCCAAGTTTCGTGAAAATCGGTCCAGGTTAAGATATAGCTCCCATATATAGTTTCGTCCGATTTCATGTAAATGGTGCACCAAAGTCCCTATATATCTTTCGATTTGCACAAAATTTGGATTAACGTACTGAATTGATGCTGGCATGATGTGTGCTGAGTTTCGTGAAAATCGATTCAGATCTAGATATATATATATATATATATACGTCCTATTTAAACTAAATAATGTACCAAGTTCTTATATTGCATAGCGCTTTGAATTTAATCCAGAATGATGTGTGCCAAGTTTAGTGAAAATCGGTTAAGATTTAGATATAGCTCCCTTATATTAAAGATTGATTTTCAGTAATTGACGCACCAAGGAACCACTATATGGCTGATAGGAACAAAACGTACTGAAATCAGCATAACCTAAACTGTGACAAGTTTCGTTGAAATCGGTTCATATTTGGATATAGCATCCATATATAAGTAAATTGTGCATAAAACTCCTCATATTTGTTAGATTGACATCAAATTTTGCACAACGTACAAAATTGAGCATAGAATAACATAGTTGGGTTTTCTAGAAGTACAGACCTAGCCCAACGGATGACCTATTGATATTTGTTTGAAGTCGATTTACATGCCTTTGTTCCATTGTAACAAACGAATGACATGTTTATGGATAGATCTAGGTCGTTTCACATTTAGATAAATATCACATATTGTATTTCATACAATTTCATGATAATAGTCCTGTTTAATATACCCATAGTGGTGAAGGGTATCATATAGTCGGCCCCGTCCGACTTTACTACTTTCCTTACTGGTTTATATTAAAATTGTTATCTGATTTGTTCCGCGTTCTGAGTTTGGTTCTAAGACTCTGATGTAATCATTTCACCTGCGGGGGATATCGAGATAAAAAAGTAGAACGTAAGGTTCGATAATGAACTATAACCCGCATTTAGACCTATTCCCTGTATGGAGGTTCTAGAAGAAGTGGACCGATTCCCCATTTTCGAATTTGAACAAAGATTGGAAGAAATAATAAGATGGACAAAGTTTGGATGAAAGCTAAATTTTTTGAAACGTATTTGGCCCAAAGAAACATGGGGTCTAGAACCAATATTTCGATTAGCCAGAGTGTATAACACTGTGCAACACAAAAAATAATTACCGGGAAATTCCAACAGATTATGAAAGAGGGGTTAAAAAAAGAAGACACGTGTATCGGCGTTTTGAAAGTTTACGTCGGGAGGTAACCTAAAAAGGGGGGACAATATTCCCCCTTTTCTAGAATTTTTATAATTCTCGAATTATGATTTCATGAAATCCTTGCATTTTAGGTATATAGTGTCTTCGGCAATATTACTGATAAAATATCGGGGAATATTTTGCTATAAAACTCTAACCCTCAACCGACTCATTAAAGGGGTTTTTGTGTTCCCCTTTTCCAGGAGTGATTGAAAATCCATTCAAGCGTGGTTAAAGCTACTCCGAATATTCTACTGAAATGTTCGTTTACTATAAGTTTCAGAAGAAAACGAAAACTCATTTTAGGGTTAATATCGTACTTATTACTAGTTTTACCCATTTTTCCCGCAAGGAGTCGTTTTAGAAAGATAGTATAAGACAATAAAATATTCTGCATCATTTTTTAGCGTTAGTCACTGAACAAGAGAAATCTGTATATATAATGTATATACCGAATATATAGTCATACATTTTGAACCAATAATTCAAAATGTTCTTGAATTTTTTTACGAAGACATTTCCCAGTATTTTTTCGACTAAGTTTCGAAGTATGATTCGAAGATTTGCAATTTGTGGAGGTTCCACCACATATTACGTTGCGGGATCCAGAGAAGGATGACAGTATTTTCGAATTTACAATTTGTATAAAGTATAAAAACAATCTATCCGACTACAGCCTTTCCTTAATTATTATTTCTTTATTGAAGGCCATGTCCTAATTCTATTATTTGAATTGCAACATTAATCTATTACTTAAAAATATGAGAAATGTTTACCTAATACCAATTACCTTTTTAATTTAATTGAAAGTAAAATTCTTTTGAAAAAATATCACCTGGTTTTCACTCACAAATAATGAAAACACCTCTAAGTATAAAGTAATTTTTTTCTGGTGAAATCTTTAGCACTTCTTATACTTAATGAATATGTTGTGTTGGGTGTACCTATTCAAAACTATTCACTAGAAAAGTTTATTTTTTTTACATATATATCTCAAGAGGTTCATGACAACCATTAACAGAAATATGAAAAGAAAAACAAGTATGAAACGTAAACTGTTTTGTATATTTGGTATGGTTAACATTTCATTCTCCTTTATGACATCCATCGTCTGTATCATTTACTTACAACCAGACAAACAACTATGCACCACGAAGGAGACCTCATAGTAGCACACAGAAAACCAACATTCCAGTCATGTGCGTTAAAGATGCACTTAAGAATGTCAAGTACGGCGTAATTAAGAATGCAATATATGAGCTGATGTCATTCCTAAAGAGGGGTGGGAAAATAAGTTTCATGAGGAGAGATTAAAGGCCTTCTATTATAATGAAATAATACGTGCTAAAATTTGGCGAGATCAAATCCTTTGTAGTCTGCACAATGCGGTATACGTTTCAAATTTTTTGAGCAAGTCAAGACCTTTACTCGCTTAGAAAATTAAACACCAAATTTCAGACACTATGTTTGGATAATAAGGCTACGGTCTTTAGCATAGCAAAAATTAAGCGGGAGCTATGAAAATATTGTCCTACATTGAAGATTTCCCTTACCAATAGCATGGAATGTCCAGTTAAAGCTTTTCCAGGTGGATAATAAACCTAAACCTCTCAGAAAAATGCGTAGAAATTTCGGGACATTATTGGAAAGAAAAAATCGGTATATCATTGCAGCTGTAGCTGAAGACCTGCATCCTAGAGATATAGACGAGATGAGATAGTTGGACCAGAAAATGAGCGTGGTGTATTCCGTCCCGCAGATCCCATCTTCAGGGAACATACGTGGGAGTTCAGTATATTAAGCTCTAAGCATGAGCGATATACATCGTTAAATAATCTGTGTGTGGTAAAAGGAACTCGCGATAACTGTCAGCATGCCAGGGAACTCTCGTTGGAGGTAAAAGATCTATGATTCATCGGGGGAGCAGAAACTAAGTAAATGATTAGAGCGTCTGAAATGTTGCAACATTGGAAGCAGTATGAATAAACTTTGGGTAATGGTTAAGACTCTCTCGAGCCCTTGAAAGAAGTATGATAGGATAAGTTTTTCGATATATTGCTACCGAGGAGCTACCTCCACATTGCAGTGAGTAATGTTACAAAATAATATCAGAAATTTGTACCTTCGTTACGCTCCTGTATTATTTTGCCATCGTTGCATATTCACACCACCCACACATACACGCACAATGATAAGAAAATGAAAAATATTTATGTAAATATTCATGGTTTTTTCCTTCCGTTTATATCTTCATTTAAAGAACGGAAAAGAAGTGGAAAAGTTGAAGCCTTGAGTACTATCTTGGCAGTGTTTTTTTTTTTTAATATATATGTATTTGTAACTGTAATATGCTTTCAAATAGTTCTTCATTAAAGAAACATGCATTTCGTCCTGTTCGTTTTGTTTTGCAACTTACATAGGGAACTTTACTTAATAATAGTCCCGTGGTAGTAATAACCGAATACCATAGAATCCTGTGAGTAGCCAAGTTATTTTTTCGCTTCCTTGTATATAATTTTCATATATTAACAAGAAAGAAAGAAAAAATTAATTATGACAATTTTAATTTTTGTTAATTAAAAAATATTATTCTTCGTGCAAACAAGACGGTTCTCGCAGACCGGTGTTTAATAAAGTTTCATTGTATTACGAATGTGTGAGATAATTATGCAATGAGCTTCTTGGATTAATGACATTTATTGATTATTTTCTCTTCAATGAGCACTTTGAATGTGTGTAATAAAAAATATTGAAATTGAAATATTTAAAGTTAATTTTTTAATGTACTATTTTCCATATAATATCGAGCAGTAAGCATACCTGAGAATCACTATTCATTTTTTGTTTATATCTATAGTATAACATTTAACTTACAGGTTTCAGGATATAAATGTCAAGATATTTACCTGCAAAGAAAAAAACAAGATTATAATATATTAGTATTCTTGAAAATGATTGAACAGTAATTGAGTATTGTACCTTAAAAATTATAAAATTCTATAACTATATTTTACTAAATATGCTAACTCGTTCATCATTCAAAAATTTCGTCAGTCACCCAGACGTTTTGATACATCCCACATACAAAATCATTTCCACATTTTCAACTTTATGGTGGAGGGTATATCATTCGGGTTGAAACCCCTCGAAATATTAACAGGAGACCACACAAAGAATATATATTCTTGATCAGAATATAATTCTATGTCGATTTACGCATTCCGTCTGTTGAAATAACGATAGAGATCGCAATATTTAAGATAGAGCTCTGAATTTTTGCACAAACATTGTTTTTGTTCTAGCATGTAACAGTACCTCCCAATATTTGTAGTTTGGATACGTTTTCCAACAGATTTGACTGTAAATTTGCACTTTGGGTTCTCATGGTTTAGCACATCTCCGTACTAAAATTTATTAATATTGATCCAAGTTTCAGGCTAGACCCCATATAACGGTACTCCCAAATACTCAGTACTTTAGGGTTTTTGGGCAGGTTTTCTAATCGAAATGGCTGTATTTTTGTATTTTGGGTTCTCATTAAATAACATATATTCGTAACAAAAGTTATTAATATTGGTCCAAGTTTCAGGGTAGTCCCCATAAAAAGGTACCTCTTAATATTGGGTATTATGACACGTTTTCTAACCCAACTGCCTGTTCGGGTTGTTATTTAATAATACATATCCGTATTAACAATTATTAATATTGACGCAAGTTTTCAGTTTCATTGTTGTACAGCAAAACAGTTGCTCCAAACAGTTATCCATTGAAAAGCAGTAATAGGATCAGCGAATAAAATTTAAAAGTGTATTTACGACTTTTAACGTACCTTCTAGATGATCAAACGATTTATAATTAAAATTCACAATATTCACATCTGTGTTTTTTAAGCCAAATAACATTTTTTTCCAAATAAATATGTTTTCACAAACTAAAAAAACAGTAAGGAAAGCAGTAAATTCGGACTGAGCCGAATATATGACCACTTTGGGTATATTCTACATATGTATCCTAACAGACGTCGCCATTTTGAAAGAACATTGACATGAAATTGAACGAACTTAGATATGTGAAATTTATCTATATCTCAACCGACTAACATCAATCCCTACACAAGTCATTCTACAACCTATGCTTAATTTTGTAAATCGGTTTAAAGCAAACATGAAACACGTTATTTGGTATGTTGCTCGGTATAAAATTTAATCTCTATCAGACATCCATTGATTACATGGTGTAAATTTACCATGAACCGAATTCAAGGAAACTTACCAGAGATTAATTTATATCGGAAGAACATTTATATGGAAGCTACATCTAAATCTGAACAGATTTTCACGAAACTTTGCTAGGCTATTCTAGACTTAATTCAGTACGCTATGCCAAAATTCACGCAAATCGTTCATATAGAGGCTTTAGTGTACCATTTACATAAAATCGGACGAAAATATATATGGGAGCTATATCTAAATATGAACCGATTTTCACGGAACTTTGCACACATTATTCTAGACTTAATTCAGTCCGCTATGCCAAAATTCTTACAAATAGAATGATTTTCAGGGGCTTTGGTGCACCATTTACCTAAAATCGGGCGAAACTATATATGGGAGCTATATCTAATTATGATCCAATTTTCACGAAACTTAGCATACATCATTCTTGACCTAATTTAGTAGTCTGTACCAAATTTCGTGCAAATCGAAAAATATATAGGGACCATTTACATTAAATTGGACGAAAATATATATAGGAGCTATATCTAAATCTGAACCGATTTTCACCAATTTCAATAGGGTCCTTGGCCAAATAAATGAGCTGTACCAGACTTCATCCAAATCGGATTACAAATGCGACTTGTACTTAGTTTACAAATTAACATCAACAGACGGACGGACATGCATAAATCGACTCAGAATGTTATTCTATGCTTATTCTTAAAATGAACTATGGGTCTATTTCGAATTCTTTTGCCTGTTACAAACATATGCCCAAAGCCATAATTCATTGAACCACAGTGTGGTGAAGGGTATAAAGAGGGCAAATGTGTGTACAGTACTAATTTGTGTATACAGTCCAAATTATTTAAATCGCTTCGTACTCAAATAGTACGTATTCTGTCATCAGCAATGTGTACCGTACTAATTTGTGTATACAGTCGGAATTATTTAAATCGCTTCGTACTCGAATTCACTACAACATCTTTTTGATTGAGATATTTCCACCTTTATCATTTTCATAAAAACAAATTGGGAATTGGCAAAGGTGGTTTGTGAACTTAGTGAACATCTGTGGTTTGCTAAAATTGCCAATTCAATTTCTTTGCTATAATGGCCAATTCTGATCTAAAAAAGGGGCAATTTGTGTGGCGGCTACTGTTTCCCCTGCCCCCATCAAAAAATTAAGTACCCTATGTTACCACAAATGTACTCAAAAATCGACTTTGAAAATTTCATGAAAATCCGTTCAGTTGTTTAGGAGTCTATAGCTAACACTGATTAAACAAACAAACAAACAAACAGAAAT
Source organism: Musca vetustissima (assembly GCF_032173495.1). Lineage (NCBI taxonomy): Eukaryota > Metazoa > Arthropoda > Insecta > Diptera > Muscidae > Musca > Musca vetustissima. The sequence continues at coordinate 17,887 of NW_026877528.1, forward strand.
TGATTTGTATATATGGGCAATATTGCCAATTTTTTAATATTCCATTTTCAAAAAATCAGCTTTTTTGTTTTTGTGGCACATCAATGATTTTTTGTACACATATAGAGAAAAATGTTCTGACTCCGAAACCATTCGCGATCAAATTTTTGGTTGATGCGCGCAAAAGTTATCGAGGTTTTATTTTTGGGCATAAGAAAAAAATCTTAAAATTGCGCCGTTTATTATATTGACCAAAAACGTTGATATATATCTTCCTCCGTAAAATAAGAATATGAATATATTATAAAAATCGCGAAAAAGTTGCACATCTTCGCGAAATATGAGAAAAATAATGAAAATATAGGAGATTACGTACATATTTTCATTATATTAATGACATACACACACCTAAAAATTAATTTAAAAATATCTACATAATCTAAACACCATGGTGAATCAAATGATATCAAAATCACACAAGTCCGTGTAGCTGTTTGTAAACCACAGCGACAACAAAACAAGATATTGAGGAAAATTATTTGTTTTTCGTTCGAAAAAATAATGTCATCACATTTATTTTTTTAATTGTATACAAGAAATTTCAGAAAAAAATGTTGGGGTTATTCTGCTATTTTACCCGATTTTCGCCGAAAAATTGACATATATAATAATCACTTTTCGTGTATAAGTATACGCATTGCGGATTATATCAAGAGCCTTCCCATAAATCTTAGAATTCCATAAATAGGAATAAATCTTAAAATAAAATAATATTATGAAATATACATTTTAAATTGCGTCTAAGTCGCGTAATTCTCAAAATCATTTGATGCGCATGCGGTTTCCAGGAAGTACTGAAGTTTATCTTCCAATCCATATATATTTTGCGAAATTTCATTTGACGGCTAAGATGTGCCGCACGTTACATTGAAGTACCCAAAAACCCGTAAAGCGCGAATAATTTCCGAAAACTCCATATGTCATTAACGCGCATCCGATTTCAGTGTGCACCTTATAAAAATACATCGATCTATACCGATTTCAATGTGGTCCATTAAGAACCATGGATGTGCCATCACAATCTATTTTTCAAATAAATTGCGTACATCTCTCTTTCGGCTGAAGTTTTTAAAGTTCTCTTTTCGAAAAAGATCAAAATCCGTATGAGGTCATTTATTGAAGCGGAAATGATACACAGAAAACGCAAATAAATCCGCGATATTTTCAAAAACATTTTTTGCCAAATTTCGTGTTTTTGGAAGGCCAGTTCCCGCCGTTCTAGTAGATGGATTTTCACGAAGAAGATTTTATATAATCCGAAACGGAAAAAACCTTATTGATCGCGGGTACCCATATCATTCAGTTGACAGATCTAAAAATTTGGCCCGAAAAATAGGTTTTTTAGAAATTTGATCGCACAAAATTCGCACCTTCGGATGAGTATTACTCTGAAGCTGTGCATGCTACATACACAAAATACATATCAAATTACGCAGATTCGCGACTACAATAATCGTATAATCGATTTTTAGAAATTCCTGTTCGCGTATTAATGCTAGAACTAAAATTCAAAAAACACTCAAAATCGAGCTTCAAAATGTCAGCATCATTTAAAGGTAGATGCAGTTAAAATTTTGAAAAATGATACATAAGGGGCGTAGTCCCCATTTTGTTGGCTTCTAGTTTTATTTTGACACGAAGGCCGTGCAATGAGTGGCTTAGTCACAAATCGATAGAGAACATAAAAAAACTGGTTCGCCTCAACCTGTTTTTACACATTTTTTTACATTAAAGTAGACACAGCTTCCACTAAAATAAAGTTTGGAGGTCAATATCATGAGCAGTTTGCAACGACAGATCAATTAACCCAAAACTATTCACTTCTTTTCATATACTTAAGTAGTTCCCGAGTTATAAAGGTGTGAACCTCCGCTTCAGCTATGTTAAAAAATTGGCAATATTGCCCATATATATATATAGATTTATATTATATTTATATTATTCGGTATGTTAAAGGTCCTACTAAAAACCTTGAGTTGATACAAGGTTTTTCCCAAATTTTCCAAAATAATTGTATGTTGGAAAAAATGCAGCGTTGGCGATTTCGTCTTACAGCAGGGACGTAGCCAGGATTTCACTTCGGAGGGAGGGGGTCCCACTGAGAACCAAAACATATTTTTTTCTCGCGTTATCCTACACCGTCGTTAGCTATTGAATAGTTCTTCGACTTTTAAGAATTTATAATGGAAATTCGTTCACAAATTGAGAGCTTTTCCGTTTTCATACTATTTTCTATAAAATTCATGCTAAGAATCATTGCAAATAAATGTGTTGAATAAATAAAAATTGAGTGATTTAATTCTTAAACGTTATAGAATTTTAACACCTCCTTAATCTATTTTGCATAATATTATTCACGTATCGCTATATTTTATGATTCTCAAATTATGTATTTGCAGATGTTTCTACTTTCAAAGTACTTTTGACCGCAGTTTTATTGGGCGGATTTGAACACGGCTGGTCTCAGTAGATTCAGCACGTAAAAAAACTAAAATCACGCGGGGTTCAACCCAATAAATAGGTTTTTTATAAAAATATACATCAATCGAAGTGAAATCACGAGTCCTACGGTCCTATAAAAAGTTTAGGGGTCGTCCGAAAACGGAAATTTCGGCTTCAAAATGTCAGCATCCAGCTTAGTTGAATGCGGTGGAAATATAAAAAAATCATACATTACAACTATATTGCCAATATGGTGTTCTTCAATTCAGTCGTTGAGCACAAGTCTGTAAATGGTGTATTTTAGTAATAAATTAGCAAAAGACAAAAAATGTTGGCTTCAGCATATTTGTACCTATTTTTACACTCTCCATCGTTGTATCTTTTTTTTCAAAATAATCGTTTATTACCCCATGAAGTATACATATTCCTGATAAGTGTAAAATTCTAAGACGATCTAGCCATGTCCATCAGTCTGTTGTTATCACTCTAGCATCTGCAGAAACTGAGCTAGCTGTCCAAAAATGTGCACAGAAGTGCCAGAGCTATATCAGTCGACGTATAGGCATATCCCCCATATAACGGTGCCACCAAATTTTCTCTATTTTGAATACTTTTTGAACCAAATTGGCTGTTATTTGATATTTTGGGTTCTCATTAGGTATTAAATGTCTGTATCAAAAATTATCAATGTTGAACCACTTTTCAGTGTAGCCCCCAAAAAAACAATACAATAAAAATTTCAGTATGTTGGAAATTATGGACAAGTCTTTTAACGGTTCATACACGGTTCTTGATGAATATGAGCATATGAGATTTTAAATAAAAAAATCGATTTTTTGAAACAGAGAATGAGGGAATCACCTTAACGCTGTTTTTGCTTGTTGTTGAATCAGTCAGTCATCACACACAAAATCTCCTAACTATATTCAAAATCAAACTTAAAGTCAGAGAGCATACGTTAAAGTAAAACACCACTAAAATCCCAATATTTATATTTACAACATTCAATATTTACTTTTAAACCTTTATCTTAAAGCTTTCAGAGCAAAATTTTAAATAAATACATTTCATACAGGTGAACGTACCAGTAGCATTGAAAAATCAAATCAAAACAAAATTTGGTCCCATAAACAAATTACCACCTCCCAGGGAAGCGAAAACAAAAAATTCAAATGCGAACGGTTTAATGGATTCACAAAATCCTTAAGGATCATTTGATTGTCAATGTTATAAAATTTTCAATTCCCCATTCCAACTCGAAAGCGTCCCTTTAACTGTGTATGCTTCATTCCCCTGTCCCAGTTTGTAGTATAACCAATGAAAATGTTCAAATGACAACCCAAAAAGACACATTTGAATATTTCACAATGTATCCCCAAATCCTCCACCTCACCCACACTCACACACC